>NC_034178.2:71807372-71836407 GCF_002021735.2 Oncorhynchus kisutch
GTCAAGTTCTTCCACATCGATCTCGACAAACCATTTCTGTATGGACCTTGCTTTGTGCACGGGGACATTGTCATGCTGAAACAGAAAAGGGCCTTCCGAAAACTGTTGCCACAACGTTTGAAGCACATAATTGTCTAGAATGTCATTGTATGCTACAGTGTTAAGATTTCCCTTCACTGCAACAAAAGGGCCTAGTCCGAAACATGAGAAACAGCCCCAGACCATTATTCCTCCTTCACCAAACTTTACACTTGGCACAATGTATTGGGGTAGGTAGCGTTCTCCTGGAATCTGTCAAACCCAGATTCGTCTGTTGGACTGCCAGATGGTGCAGCGTGATTCATTACTCCAGAGGGCGCATTTCCAAAGGCGACAAGTTTTACACAACTCCAGCCGATCCTAGGCATTGAGTATGGTGATCTTAGGCTTGTGTGGGGCTGCTCGGCTATGAAAACCCATTTCATGAAGCTCCCGACAAACAATTATTATGCTGATGTTGCTTCCAGAGGCAGTTTGCAACTCAGTAGTGAATGTTGCAACCGAGGACAGACGATATTATATGCTACGCCCTTCCGCACTTTGCGGTCCCGTTCTGTGAGCATGGGTGGCCTACCACTTCGGTTGAGCCGTTGTTGCTCCTAGATGTTTCCACTTCACAATAACAGCACTTACAGTTGACCGGGGTCAGGGTTAGAGGAGGGTTTGGCCAGGGTAGGCCATCATTGTAAATAAGAATTTGTTGTTAACTGACTTGCCTAGTTAAATTAAAGTTAAATAAAACATTATTTACATCTGTCTGCAACGGGTGAAACAGCCAAATCCACTCATTTGAAGGAGTGCCCACATACTTGTGTACTCACACACAGACACACAGACACTGCTGAGTGAGACGGATCATTTGAAATTTGAGGTAAATATACACAGCTTCAGGAGAAACAGATCATTTGTTTACAGTTTTTTTTTTCAATTTCTAACAAGCATCGGTGAATACTGAAACCACCTTTTTAAAAACTGTTCACACAGTCTGCATTACTAACATGCATCTTGGCCAAATAGTTAATCGCACCTCCAACACTCACTCAAACCACCAAAACACTTCACACAGTCCTCATTACCAACATGCATCTTGGCCAAATAGTTAATGGCACCTCCAACACTCACTCAAACCACCAAAACACTTCACACAGTCTGCATTACCAACATGCGTCTTGGCCATACAGTTAATCTCACCTCCAACACTCACTCAAACCACCAAAACACTTCACACAGTCCTCATTACCAACATGCATCTTGGCCATACAGTTAACCTCACCTCCAAAACTCACTCAAACCACCAAAACACTTCATACAGTCCTCATTACCAACATGCATCTTGGCCAAACAGTTAATCTCACCTCCAAAACTCACTCAAACCACCAAAACACTTCATACAGTCCTCATTACCAACATGCATCTTGGCCAAACAGTTAATCTCACCTCCAAAACTCACTCAAACCACCAAAACACTTCATACAGTCCTCATTACCAACATGCATCTTGGCCAAACAGTTAATCTCACCTCCAACACTCACTCAAACCACCAAAACACTTCACACATGTCTCAAAATAAGCTTGTTGGACCATAACACTGGCAACAACTCTCACTCAGAAAAGCATAACATTGTCACTCATAACACACTGACCTAAAAAACACTAACAACAGGGAGAAATACATAAATGACATTTTCTCTTTGAAGTTTGAATGATTTTTCACATAAATCAGTATTTCATTATAGAATAAGAATACATCCTTTGCTCTTTATTGACAGTACTAAAGTATATGTAACAAGATTGAATCAGACATGCAGCAATTTGTTTCAATAGCCTTTATTCTTTCTAAATCTTTACATATTTAGTAATCCACCAAAAACATATTCCTGAAATTAGAGGGCTGCAATAATAATTATTGAAACAACATCATCAACATGTATAGTATAAATCACTTGCACTGTACAGTACTGTGAGGGTTCTAGTTCTGATCAACATGTATAGTATAATCACTCATACTGTACAGTACTGTGAGGGTTCTAGTTCTGATCAACATGTATAGTATAATCACTCATACTGTACAGTACTGTGAGGGTTCTAGTTCTGATCAACATGTATAGTATAATCACTCATACTGTACAGTACTGTGAGGGTTCTAGTTCTGATCAACATGTATAGTATAATCACTCATACTGTACAGTACTGTGAGGGTTCTAGTTCTGATCAACATGTATAGTATAATCACTCATACTGTACAGTACTGTGAGGGTTCTAGTTCTGATCAACATGTATAGTATAAATCACTTGCACTGTACAGTACTGTGAGGGTTCTAGTTCTCATCAACATGTATAGTATAATCACTCATACTGTACAGTACTGTGAGGGTTCTAGTTCTGATCAACATGTATAGTATAATCACTCATACTGTACAGTACTGTGAGGGTTCTAGTTCTGATCAACATGTATAGTATAATCACTCATACTGTACAGTACTGTGAGGGTTCTAGTTCTGATCAACATGTATAGTATAATCACTCATACTGTACAGTACTGTGAGGGTTCTAGTTCTGATCAACATGTATAGTATAATCACTCATACTGTACAGTACTGTGAGGGTTCTAGTTCTGATCAACATGTATAGTATAATCACTCATACTGTACAGTACTGTGAGGGTTCTAGTTCTGATCAACATGTATAGTATAATCACTCATACTGTACAGTACTGTGAGGGTTCTAGTTCTGATCAACATGTATAGTATAATCACTCATACTGTACAGTACTGTGAGGGTTCTAGTTCTGATCAACATGTATAGTATAAATCACTTGCACTGTACAGTACTGTGAGGGTTCTAGTTCTCATCAACATGTATAGTATAATCACTCATACTGTACAGTACTGTGAGGGTTCTAGTTCTGATCAACATGTATAGTATAATCACTCATACTGTACAGTACTGTGAGGGTTCTAGTTCTGATCAACATGTATAGTATAATCACTCATACTGTACAGTACTGTGAGGGTTCTAGTTCTGATCAACATGTATAGTATAATCACTCATACTGTACAGTACTGTGAGGGTTCTAGTTCTGATCAACATGTATAGTATAATCACTCATACTGTACAGTACTGTGAGGGTTCTAGTTCTGATCAACATGTATAGTATAATCACTCATACTGTACAGTACTGTGAGGGTTCTAGTTCTGATCAACATGTATAGTATAATCACTCATACTGTACAGTACTGTGAGGGTTCTAGTTCTGATCAACATGTATAGTATAATCACTCATACTGTACAGTACTGTGAGGGTTCTAGTTCTGATCAACATGTATAGTATAATCACTCATACTGTACAGTACTGTGAGGGTTCTAGTTCTGATCAACATGTATAGTATAATCACTCATACTGTACAGTACTGTGAGGGTTCTAGTTCTGATCAACATGTCTAGTATAATCACTCATACTGTACAGTACTGTGAGGGTTCTAGTTCTGATCAACATGTATAGTATAATCACTCATACTGTACAGTACTGTGAGGGTTCTAGTTCTGATCAACATGTATAGTATAATCACTCATACTGTACAGTACTGTGAGGGTTCTAGTTCTGATCAACATGTATAGTATAATCACTCATACTGTACAGTACTGTGAGGGTTCTAGTTCTGATCAACATGTATAGTATAATCACTCATACTGTACAGTACTGTGAGGGTTCTAGTTCTGATCAACATGTATAGTATAAATCACTTGCACTGTACAGTACTGTGAGGGTTCTAGTTCTGATCAACATGTATAGTATAATCACTCATACTGTACAGTACTGTGAGGGTTCTAGTTCTGATCAACATGTATAGTATAATCACTCATACTGTACAGTACTGTGAGGGTTCTAGTTCTGATCAACATGTATAGTATAATCACTCATACTGTACAGTACTGTGAGGGTTCTAGTTCTGATCAACATGTATAGTATAATCACTCATACTGTACAGTACTGTGAGGGTTCTAGTTCTGATCAACATGTATAGTATAATCACTCATACTGTACAGTACTGTGAGGGTTCTAGTTCTGATCAACATGTATAGTATAATCACTCATACTGTACAGTACTGTGAGGGTTCTAGTTCTGATCAACATGTCTAGTATAATCACTCATACTGTACAGTACTGTGAGGGTTCTAGTTCTGATCAACATGTATAGTATAATCACTCATACTGTACAGTACTGTGAGGGTTCTAGTTCTGATCAACATGTCTAGTATAATCACTCATACTGTACAGTACTGTGAGGGTTCTAGTTCTGATCAACATGTATAGTATAATCACTCATACTGTACAGTACTGTGAGGGTTCTAGTTCTGATCAACATGTATAGTATAATCACTCATACTGTACAGTACTGTGAGGGTTCTAGTTCTGATCAACATGTCTAGTATAATCACTCATACTGTACAGTACTGTGAGGGTTCTAGTTCTGATCAACATGTATAGTATAATCACTCATACTGTACAGTACTGTGAGGGTTCTAGTTCTGATCAACATGTATAGTATAATCACTCATACTGTACAGTACTGTGAGGGTTCTAGTTCTGATCAACATGTATAGTATAATCACTCATACTGTACAGTACTGTGAGGGTTCTAGTTCTGATCAACATGTATAGTATAATCACTCATACTGTACAGTACTGTGAGGGTTCTAGTTCTGATCAACATGTATAGTATAATCACTCATACTGTACAGTACTGTGAGGGTTCTAGTTCTGATCAACATGTATAGTATAATCACTCATACTGTACAGTACTGTGAGGGTTCTAGTTCTGATCAACATGTATAGTATAATCACTCATACTGTACAGTACTGTGAGGGTTCTAGTTCTGATCAACATGTATAGTATAATCACTCATACTGTACAGTACTGTGAGGGTTCTAGTTCTGATCAACATGTCTAGTATAATCACTCATACTGTACAGTACTGTGAGGGTTCTAGTTCTGATCAACATGTATAGTATAATCACTCATACTGTACAGTACTGTGAGGGTTCTAGTTCTGATCAACATGTATAGTATAATCACTCATACTGTACAGTACTGTGAGGGTTCTAGTTCTGATCAACATGTATAGTATAATCACTCATACTGTACAGTACTGTGAGGGTTCTAGTTCTGATCAACATGTATAGTATAATCACTCATACTGTACAGTACTGTGAGGGTTCTAGTTCTGATCAACATGTATAGTATAATCACTCATACTGTACAGTACTGTGAGGGTTCTAGTTCTGATCAACATGTATAGTATAATCACTCATACTGTACAGTACTGTGAGGGTTCTAGTTCTGATCAACATGTATAGTATAATCACTCATACTGTACAGTACTGTGAGGGTTCTAGTTCTGATCAACATGTCTAGTATAATCACTCATACTGTACAGTACTGTGAGGGTTCTAGTTCTGATCAACATGTATAGTATAATCACTCATACTGTACAGTACTGTGAGGGTTCTAGTTCTGATCAACATGTATAGTATAATCACTCATACTGTACAGTACTGTGAGGGTTCTAGTTCTGATCAACATGTATAGTATAATCACTCATACTGTACAGTACTGTGAGGGTTCTAGTTCTCATCAACATGTATAGTATAATCACTCATACTGTACAGTACTGTGAGGGTTCTAGTTCTGATCAACATGTATAGTATAATCACTCATACTGTACAGTACTGTGAGGGTTCTAGTTCTGATCAACATGTATAGTATAATCACTCATACTGTACAGTACTGTGAGGGTTCTAGTTCTGATCAACATGTATAGTATAATCACTCATACTGTACAGTACTGTGAGGGTTCTAGTTCTGATCAACATGTATAGTATAATCACTCATACTGTACAGTACTGTGAGGGTTCTAGTTCTGATCAACATGTCTAGTATAATCACTCATACTGTACAGTACTGTGAGGGTTCTAGTTCTCATCAACATGTATAATCACTCATACTGTACGGTCCTGTGAGGGTTCTGGTTCTCATCAACATGTATAATCACTCATACTGTACGGTACTGTGAGGGTTCTAGTTCTGATCAACATGTGTAGTATAACACTCATACAGTACAGTGCTGTGAGGGTTCTAGTTCTCAGCAACATGTATAATCACTCATACTGTACAGTACTGTGAGGGTTCTAGTTCTCATCAACATGTCTAGTATAATCACTCATACTGTACAGTACTGTGAGGGTTCTAGTTCTCATCAACATGTATAATCACTCATACTGTACGGTCCTGTGAGGGTTCTGGTTCTCATCAACATGTATAATCACTCATACTGTACGGTACTGTGAGGGTTCTAGTTCTGATCAACATGTGTAGTATAACACTCATACAGTACAGTGCTGTGAGGGTTCTAGTTCTCATCAACATGTGTAGTATAACACTCATACAGTACAGTGCTGTGAGGGTTCTAGTTCTCAGCAACATGTGTAGTATAACACTCATACAGTACAGTGCTGTGAGGGTTCTAGTTCTCAGCAACATGTATAATCACTCATACTGTACAGTACTGTGAGGGTTCTAGTTCTCATCAACATGTATAGTATAATCACTCATACCGTATGGTACTGTGAGGGTTCTAGTTCTCATCAACATGTATAATCACTCATACTGTACAGTCCTGTGAGAGTTCTAGTTCTCATCAACATGCATAGTATAATCACTCATACTGTACAGTACTGTGAGGGTTCTAGTTCTCATCAACATGTATAATTACTCATACTGTACGGTACTGTGAGAGTTCTAGTTCTCCCTCTCTAGTTCTCATCAACATCACATCTTACATCTTCTCTGGCGATGCATCTTGGAAAGTATCTTCTGGGATGTCTAATCCAACCCTGGCGGTCTTCTTTCCCCAACAACCTGTCTTCCTCTCCCTGCCACTCTTCTTTCTCCACCAACCTGTCTCCCTCTCCCTGCCACTCTTCTTTCTCCACCAACCTGTCTCCCTCTCCCTGCCACTCATCTTTCTCCACCAACCTGTCTCCTTCTCCCTGCTACTCTTCTCTCCCCACCAACCTGTCTCCCTCTCCCTGCCACTCTTCTCTCCCCACCAACCTGTCTCCTTCTCCCTGCCACTCTTCTTTCCACACCAACATGTCTCCCTCTCCCTGCCACTCTTCTCTCCCCACCAACCTGTCTCCCTCTCCCTGCCACTCATCTTTCCCCACCAACCTGTCTCCCTCTCCCTGCCACTCTTCTCCCCACCAACCTGTCTCCTTCTCCCTGCCACTCATCTCCCCACCAACCTGTCTCCCTCTCCCTGCCTCTCATCTTTCCCCACCAACCTGTCTCCCTCTCCCTGCCACTCTTCTCTCCACACCAACCTGTCTCCCTCTCCCTGCCACTCATCTTTCCCCACCAACCTGTCTTCCTCTCCCTGCCACTCTTCTCTCCACCAACCTGTCTCCCTCTCCTGCCACTCTTCTCTCCCCGCCAACCTGTCTCCCTCTCCCTGCCACTCATCTTTCCCCACGAACCTGTCTCCCTCACCTGCCACTCATCTTTCCCCACCAACCTGTCTCCCTCTCCCTGCCACTCTTCTCTCCACCAACCTGTCTCCCTAGCCCTGCCACTCTTCTCTCCCCACCAACCTGTCTCCCTCTCCCTGCCACTCATCTTTCCCCACGAACCTGTCTCCCTCACCTGCCACTCATCTTTCCCCACCAACCTGTCTCCCTCGCCCTGCCACTCTTCTTTCTCCACCAACCTGTCTCCCTCTCCCTGCCACTCTTCTTCCCCCACCAACCTGTCTCCCTCTCCCTGCCACTCTTCTTCCCCCACCAACCTGTCTCCCTCTCCCTGCCTCTCTTCTCTCCCCCACCAACCTGTCTCCCTGCCACTCTTCTCCCCACCAACCTGTCTCCCTCTCCCTGCCACTCTTCTTCCCCCACCAACCTGTCTCCCTCTCCCTGCCACTCTTCTTTCTCCGCCAACCTGTCTCCCTCTCCCTGCCACTCTTCTCTCCCCACCAACCTGTCTGCCTCTCCCTGCCACTCTTCTTTCTCCACCAACCTGTCTCCCTCTCCCTGCCACTCTTCTCTCCCACCAACCTGTCTCCCTCTCCCTGCCACTCTTCTTCCCCCACCAACCTGTCTCCCTCTCCCTGCCACTCTTCTTTCTCCACCAACCTGTCTCCCTCTCCCTGCCACTCTTCTCTCCACCAACCTGTCTCCCTCTCCCTGCCTCTCATCTTTCCCCACCAACCTGTCTCCCTCTCCCTGCCACTCTTCTTCTCTCCACCAACCTGTCTCCCTCTCCCTGCCTCTCTTCTTCCCCCACCAACCTGTCTCCCTCTCCCTGCCACTCTTCTCTCCCCACCAACCTGTCTCCCTTTCCCTGCTACTCTTCTTTCCCCACCAACCTGTCTTCCTCTCCCTGCCACTCTTCTTTCCCCACCAACCTGTATCCCTCTCCCTGCCACTCTTCTTCTCTCCACCAACCTGTCTCCCTCTCCCTGCCACTCTTCTTCCCCTACCAACCTGTCTCCCTCTCCCTGCCACTCTTCTCCCCACCAACCTGTCTCCTTCTCCCTGCCACTCATCTCCCCACCAACCTGTCTCCCTCTCCCTGCCTCTCATCTTTCCCCACCAACCTGTCTCCCTCTCCCTGCCACTCTTCTTCTCTCCACCAACCTGTCTCCCTCTAACTGCCTCTCTTCTTCCCCCACCAACCTGTCTCCCTCTCCCTGCCACTCTTCTCTCCACACCAACCTGTCTCCCTCTCCCTGCCACTCATCTTTCCCCACCAACCTGTCTTCCTCTCCCTGCCACTCTTCTCTCCACCAACCTGTCTCCCTCTCCTGCCACTCTTCTCTCCCCGCCAACCTGTCTCCCTCTCCCTGCCACTCATCTTTCCCCACGAACCTGTCTCCCTCACCTGCCACTCATCTTTCCCCACCAACCTGTCTCCCTCTCCCTGCCACTCTTCTTTCTCCACCAACCTGTCTCCCTCTCCCTGCCACTCTTCTTCCCCCACCAACCTGTCTCCCTCTCCCTGCCACTCTTCTTCCCCCACCAACCTGTCTCCCTCTCCCTGCCTCTCTTCTCTCCCCCACCAACCAGTCTCCCTGCCACTCTTCTCCCCACCAACCTGTCTCCCTCTCCCTGCCACTCTTCTTCCCCCACCAACCTGTCTCCCTCTCCCTGCCACTCTTCTTTCTCCGCCAACCTGTCTTCCTCACCCTGCCACTCTTCTCTCCCCACCAACCTGTCTCCCTCTCCCTGCCACTCTTCTCTCCCCACCAACCTGTCTCCCTCTCCCTGCCACTCTTCTCTCCCCACCAACCTGTCTCCCTCTCCCTGCCACTCTTCTCTCCACCAACCTGTCTCCCTCTCCCTGCCACTCTTCTCTCCACCAACCTGTCTCCCTCTCCCTGCCACTCTTCTTTCCCCACCAACCTGTCTCCCTCTCCCTGCCACTCTTCTCTCCCCACCAACCTGTCTCCCTCTCCCTCTCCCTGCCACTCTTCTCTCCACCAACCTGTCTCCCTCTCCCTGCCACTCTTCTCTCCCCACCAACCTGTCTCCCTCTCCCTGCCACTCTTCTCTCCCCACCAACCTGTCTCCCTCTCCCTGCCACTCTTCTCTCCCCACCAACCTGTCTTCCTCTCCCTGCCACTCTTCTCTCCCCACCAACCTGTCTCCCTCTCCCTGCCACTCTTCTTTCCCCACCAACCTGTCTCCCTCTCCCTGCCACTCTTCTCTCCACCAACCTGTCTCCCTCTCCCTGCTACTCTTCTTTCTCCACCAACCTGTCTTCCTCTCCCTGCCACTCTTCTCTCCCCATCAACCTGTCTCCCTCTCCCTGCCACTCTTCTCTCCCCACCAACCTGTCTTCCTCTCCCAGCCACTCTTCTCTCCCCACCAACCTGTCTTCCTCTCCCTGCTACTCTTCTCTCCACCAACCTGTCTCCCTCTCCCTGCCACTCTTCTCCCCACCAACCTGTCTTCCTCTCCCTGCTACTCTTCTCTCCCCACCAACCTGTCTTCCTCTCCCTACTACTCTTCTCTCCCCACCAACCTGTCTCCCTCTCCCTGCTACTCTTCTCTCCCCACCAACCTGTCTTCCTCTCCCTGCTACTCTTCTCTCCCCACCAACCTGTCTCCCTCTCCCTGCTACTCTTCTCTACCCACCAACCTGTCTTCCTCTCCCGGCTACTCTTCTCTCCCCACCAACCTGTCTTCCTCTCCCTGCTACTCTTCTCTCCCCACCAACCTGTCTCTCTCTCCCTGTCACTCTTCTTCCCCCACGAACCTGTCTCCCTCTCCCTGCTACTCTTCTCTCCCCACCAACCTGTCTTCCTCTCCCAGCCACTCTTCTCTCCCCACCAACCTGTCTTCCTCTCCCTGCTACTCTTCTCTCCACCAACCTGTCTCCCTCTCCCTGCCACTCTTCTCCCCACCAACCTGTCTTCCTCTCCCTGCTACTCTTCTCTCCCCACCAACCTGTCTTCCTCTCCCTACTACTCTTCTCTCCCCACCAACCTTTCTCCCTCTCCCTGCTACTCTTCTCTCCCCACCAACCTGTCTTCCTCTCCCTGCTACTCTTCTCTCCCCACCAACCTGTCTCCCTCTCCCTGCTACTCTTCTCTACCCACCAACCTGTCTTCCTCTCCCGGCTACTCTTCTCTCCCCACCAACCTGTCTTCCTCTCCCTGCTACTTTTCTCTCCCCACCAACCTGTCTCTCTCTCCCTTTCACTCTTCTTCCCCCACGAACCTGTCTCCCTCTCCCTGCTACTCTTCTTTCTCCACCAACCTGTCTCCCTGCCACTCGTCTCTCCCCACCAACCTGTCTCCCTCTCCCTGCCACTCTTCTTTCTCCACCAACCTGTCTCCCTCTCCCTGCCAATCTTCTTCCCCACCAACCTGTCTTCCTCTCCCTGCCACTCTTCTCTCCCCACCAACTGGTCTCCCTCTCCCTGCCACTCTTCTCTCCCCACCAACCTGTCTCCCTCTCCCTGCCACTCTTCTCTCCCCACCAACCTGTCTCCCTCTCCCTGCCACTCTTCTCTCCACCAACCTGTCTCCCTCTCCCTGCCACTCTTCTCTCCACCAACCTATCTCCCTCTCCCTGCCACTCTTCTCTCCCCACCAACCTGTCTCCCTCTCCCTGCAACTCTTCTCTCCCCACCAACCTGTCTCCCTCTCCCTGCCACTCTTCTCTCCCCACCAACCTGTCTTCCTCTCCCTGCCACTCATCTTTCCCCACAACCCGTCTCCCTCTCCCTGCCACTCTTCTCTCCCCACCAACCTGTCTCCCTCTCCCTGCCACTCTTCTCTCCACCAACCTGTCTTCCTCTCCCTGCTACTCTTCTCTCCACCAACCTGTCTCCCTCTCCCTGCCACTCTTCTCTCCCCACCAACCTGTCTCCCTCTCCCTGCCACTCTTCTCTCCACCAACCTGTCTCCCTCTCCCTGCCACTCTTCTCTCCCCACCAACCTGTCTCCCTCTCCCTGCCACTCTTCTCTCCCCACCAACCTGTCTCCCTCTCCCTGCCACTCTTCTCTCCCCACCAACCTGTCTTCCTCTCCCTGCCACTCATCTTTCCCCACAACCCGTCTCCCTCTCCCTGCCACTCTTCTCTCCCCACCAACCTGTCTCCCTCTCCCTGCCACTCTTCTCTCCACCAACCTGTCTCCCTCTCCCTGCTACTCTTCTTTCTCCACCAACCTGTCTTCCTCTCCCTGCCACTCTTCTCTCCCCACCAACCTGTCTCCCTCTCCCTGCCACTCTTCTCTCCCCACCAACCTGTCTTCCTCTCCCTGCAACTCTTCTCTCCCCACCAACCTGTCTTCCTCTCCCTGCTACTCTTCTCTCCACCAACCTGTCTCCCTCTCCCTGCCACTCTTCTCCCCACCAACCTGTCTTCCTCTCCCTGCTACTCTTCTCTCCCCACCAACATGTCTTCCTCTCCCTGCTACTCTTCTCTCCCCACCAACCTGTCTCCCTCTCCCTGCTACTCTTCTCTCCCCACCAACCTGTCTTCCTCTCCCTGCTACTCTTCTCTCCCCACCAACCTGTCTCCCTCTCCCTGCTACTCTTCTCTCCCCACCAACCTGTCTTCCTCTCCCTGCTACACTTCTCTCCCCACCAACCTGTCTTCCTCTCCCTGCTACTCTTCTCTCCCCACCAACCTGTCTTCCTCTCCCTGCTACTCTTCTCTCCCCACCAACCTGTCTCCCTCTCCCTGCTACTCTTCTCTCCCCACCAACCTGTCTCCCTCTCCCTGCTACTCTTCTCTCCCCACCAACCTGTCTTCCTCTCCCTGCTACTCTTCTCTCCCCACCAACCTGTCTTCCTCTCCCTGCTACTCTTCTCTCCCCACCAACCTGTCTTCCTCTCCCTGCTACTCTTCTCTCCCCACCAACCTGTCTTCCTCTCCCTGCCACTCTTCTCTCCCCACCAACCTGTCTCCCTCTCCCTGCTACTCTTCTCTCCCCACCAACCTGTCTCCTTCTCCCTGCTACTCTTCTCTCCCCACCAACCTGTCTTCCTCTCCCTGCTACTCTTCTCTCCCCACCAACCTGTCTTCCTCTCCCTGCTACTCTTCTCTCCACCAACCTGTCTTCCTCTCCCTGCCACTCTTCTCTCCACCAACCTGTCTTCCTCTCCCTGCCACTCTTCTCTCCCCCACCAATCTGTCTCCCTCTCCCTGCCACTCTTCTCTCCCCACCAACCTGTCTTCCTCTCCCTTCCACTCTTCTCTCCCCACCAACCTGTCTCCCTCTCCCTGCCACTCTTCTTTCTCCACCAACCTGTCTCCCTCTCCCTGCCACTCTTCTCTCCCCACCAACCTGTCTCCCTCTCCCTGCCACTCTTTTCTCCCCACCAACCTGTCTTCCTCTCCCTGCTACTCTTCTCTCCCCACCAACCTGTCTCCCTCTCCCTGCTACTCTTCTCTCCCCACCAACCTGTCTTCCTCTCCCTGCTACTCTTTCTCTCCCCACCAACCTGTCTTCCTCTCCCTGCTACTCTTCTCTCCCCACCAACCTGTCTTCCTCTCCCTGCTACTCTTCTCTCCCCACCAACCTGTCTTCCTCTCCCTGCTACTCTTCTCTCCCCACCAACCTGTCTTCCTCTCCCTGCTACTCTTCTCTCCCCCACCAATCTGTCTCCCTCTCCCTGCCACTCTTCTCTCCCCACCAACCTGTCTTCCTCTCCCTTCCACTCTTCTCTCCCCACCAACCTGTCTCCCTCTCCCTGCCACTCTTCTTTCTCCACCAACCTGTCTCCCTCTCCCTGCCACTCTTCTCTCCCCACCAACCTGTCTCCCTCTCCCTGCCACTCTTTTCTCCCCACCAACCTGTCTTCCTCTCCCTGCTACTCTTCTCTCCCCACCAACCTGTCTCCCTCTCCCTGCTACTCTTCTCTCCCCACCAACCTGTCTTCCTCTCCCTGCTACTCTTCTCTCCCCACCAACCTGTCTTCCTCTCCCTGCTACTCTTCTCTCCCCACCAACCTGTCTTCCTCTCCCTGCTACTCTTCTCTCCCCACCAACCTGTCTTCCTCTCCCTGCTACTCTTCTCTCCCCACCAACCTGTCTTCCTCTCCCTGCTACTCTTCTCTCCCCACCAATCTGTCTCCCTCTCCCTGCCACTCTTCTCTCCCCACCAACCTGTCTTCCTCTCCCTTCCACTCTTCTCTCCCCACCAACCTGTCTCCCTCTCCCTGCCACTCTTCTTTCTCCACCAACCTGTCTCCCTCTCCCTGCCACTCTTCTCTCCCCACCAACCTGTCTCCCTCTCCCTGCCACTCTTTTCTCCCCACCAACCTGTCTTCCTCTCCCTGCTACTCTTCTCTCCCCACCAACCTGTCTCCCTCTCCCTGCTACTCTTCTCTCCCCACCAACCTGTCTTCCTCTCCCTGCTACTCTTCTCTCCCCACCAACCTGTCTTCCTCTCCCTGCTACTCTTCTCTCCCCACCAACCTGTCTTCCTCTCCCTGCTACTCTTCTCTCCCCACCAACCTGTCTTCCTCTCCCTGCTACTCTTCTCTCCCCACCAACCTGTCTTCCTCTCCCTGCTACTCTTCTCTCCCCACCAACCTGTCTTCCTCTCCCTGCTACTCTTCTCTCCCCACCAAACTGTCTTCCTCTCCCTGCCACTCTTCTCTCCCCACCAACCTGTCTCCCTCTCCCTGCTACTCTTCTCTCCCCACCAACCTGTCTTCCTCTCCCTGCTACTCTTCTCTCCCCACCAACCTGTCTTCCTCTCCCTGCTACTCTTCTCTCCCCACCAACCTGTCTTCCTCTCCTTGCCACTCTTCTCTCCCCACCAACCTGTCTCCCTCTCCCTGCCACTCTTCTTTCTCCACCAACCTGTCTCCCTCTCCCTGCCACTCTTCTCTCCCCACCAACCTGTCTCCCTCTCCCTGCCACTCTTCTCTCCCCACCAACCTGTCTTCCTCTCCCTGCCACTCTTCTCTCCCCACCAACCTGTCTCCCTCTCCCTGCCACTCTTCTCTCCCCACCAACCTGTCTTCCTCTCCCTGCCACTCTTCTCTCTCCACCAACCTGTCTCCCTGTCCCTGCCACTCTTCTCTCCCCACCAACCTGTCTTCCTCTCCCTGCCACTCTTCTCTCCCCACCAACCTGTCTTCCTCTCCCTGCTACTCTTCTTCCCCCACCAACCTGTCTCCCTCTCCCTGCCACTCTTCTCTCCACCAACCTGTCTTCCTCTCCCTGCCACTCTTCTCTCCCCACCAACCTGTCTTCCTCTCCCTGCCACTCTTCTCTCCCCACCAACCTGTCTTCCTCTCCCTGCCACTCTTCTCTCCCCACCAACCTGTCTTCCTCTCCCTGCTACTCTTCTCTCTCCACCAACCTGTCTTCCTTGATCCACGTTTCCAAACTAAATCCTTCCGAAGCCGTCCTCTTTTGTCTGTTTGGTAACGAGACTAAAAACAGGACACTTGGGTCGGCTTTCAGCTGAAACTGCAATCAGCTGTGTTTGGAATGAATAAGCATTCTGCTGAGATATTCTATATGTTTTCAGTCTGTTTACTGCAGAAATGCACGACATTTGCCATCATTCTGTTTTGAATGTGTTTTTAACAGTTTTGGAAACAGTGTATTAGCATTTGAAAACATGTGCTGCAAATATATAGTTTTACAGGTGGTGGAGTATGAATGAGAACAGAGTTGATGGATTTCTGAGAATGTGGTCATTGAATGCATTTTGTGTGAAAGCAATGAAAAATTATTCACAGTTTGGTCCACATACACTTCTGTTTCGCTGACTGTGTGAAGAGTTTTGACAATGTGACCTCAGATTTGACCAAAAAACGGTTGTGCTACTCCTCTTCATACGACTATTCAAGACAGCAGAGCGTGCTTATGTGTGTGTGTGTGTGTGTTTGTGTTTGTGTGTGTGTGTGTGTGTGTGTGTGTGTGTGTGTGTGTGTGTGTGTGTGTGTGTGTGTGTGTGTGTGTGTGTGTGTGTGTGTGTGTGTGTGTGTGTGTGTGTGTGTGTGTGTAGAGTGGGAGGTGGTGGTAGGTAGAGAGAGACAGCCCTAGATAAGGTAACTATGTGAACAAGATCCCATTTAGCCAATGTGACTAATGAGCTCACGGCATTAATCAACACATTCACACAATCCTCTGCATCTCTACACACACACACACACACACACACACACACACACACACACACACACACACACACACACACAGAGACACAGACGCACACTGTACCAAACCACTGTGGATTCCAGTACTAGCACAAAAAAAACCAGATATATTGTAGAAGACATGTATAATTCCTGTTCATGTGTGTTTCTTCATATACACTTCTTCGGCAACAGTGTCAACTACCCAATCACGCCAATGAAGCAAATAATTTAATATTGAATAGAAAAATAATGATTAAGAGTGAATTACAGAGGCAAATAGCATGTGCATGACCAGGCAAGAATATATGCCAATAATAATGAACCATCAGATGAGGTACCCTGTATGAAATATGAAACTGAAAATGGCAAATATGTGATGAAGATATGAAGTGAAAAATGCCTTGATATATTCTGAGTAGAGCTGTAGAGACACTAGTACAGTGTGGATGGTCGAAGTAGACAGTTGGGCAAGCCATCTGGCATCATAGCTTTCTGAGCAGAGCTGTAGAGACACTAGCACAGTGTGGATGGTCGAAGTAGACAGTTTGAGCCTATAGCTCAAATATATCAGCTAGATATTAGACCATTCATTAGCTAAATAGTAAGGCTATAAAAGTTTTGCCAATGTCTCATTATGTAGCCAAGGTCTGATTATGTCATAATTTGTATCTGTTTTTGCTTAGGAAGTAATCTTAAATAATTCATTATCAATTGATTAAGCTATTCACTTTATTGTACAGTAGAAGATGTTTTCACTCAGTCAGCTTTTAGGGAAACACTTGTGACCTTCTCTAAACCACAGAAGAAGAGCAGCCAGCAGTCAAAGCTTACATGTTTCTGCGTCGGGAGGTCCAGAAAGGTACATTAGCATGCCACTCTTCTCTCCCCACCAACCTGTCTTCCTCTCCCTGCCACTCTTCTCTCCCCACCAACCTGTCTCCCTCTCCCTGCCACTCTTCTCTCCCCACCAACCTGTCTTCCTCTCCCTGCCACTCTTCTCTCCCCACCAACCTGTCTTCCTCTCCCTGCTACTCTTCTCTCCCCACCAACCTGTCTTCCTCTCCCTGCCACTCTTCTCTCCCCACCAACCTGTCTTCCTCTCCCTGCCACTCTTCTCTCCCCACCAACCTGTCTTCCTCTCCCTTTCTTTCCAGAAAGGTACATTAGCATGCCACTCATGTGGTGTATTTTGGTCATACCATCGCACACTCTCTCTCCTTTCAAACTCCCCTTATTTTACGGTCAGCAAGCAAGGGCTAAATCTCTCCTCGTTAGGCTAGTAGTTGTCAATATAATTCTCGAATTAAGTGTACAACAAGCTATTGTTATCTAGCTTTTCCTGGGCCACCAAGAGCTAAGAAGAATAGCTGTAGCAGAGAGGTCAGGTGTGTAATTGCCTAAAGAGAACCGTGAAGACAGACTAGAGATTTGTAGCTTAAGTTAGAAGCATATGCAACCCATTCATTAGCTAAACATTAGCCTAATAGAGCCCCACAGTGGAGGTGTTATAATACCCATAAAACCTTGCGGTCAAACAGGGAAATGGTTCCAAACGTTTTTCCACCATTCATTTTTCTCACCGGGGAAAATACAAACACTTGAAATAAGGGCTGTGTTCTGTGTAGGCGTAACCTGGCGTGACGTTTGGATAACCATGTAAATCTCTCTCGAACAAGGTGACTTTTATCAATACTTTCAGTTCTATTTACTCTCAGATTCGAAAATACTAATTAACCTCAAAGTAGAAATCATGAAAGACTACAAATCCCTGCAAGCTCCTGCACATCATCTCTAGCTGGCACCTTTTCTGACAAGTCAATTTAAAGAAATGTAGCCAATGTATTTTTAACTACATTTAGCTAACATTAGATAGTTAATCCAGAGATTCTGATCTTTTCCTCGATTTTTGTCACGACAGGGTAACTGCTGACGACACCGTTCATGAGGCCTGAACCTCAAAAAACAATGAGGCAGCCTATAGAGAGGAGGTCAGAGACGTGGCAGTGTGGTGTCAGGACAACAACCTGTCTCTCAATGTGAGCCAGACAAAGGATCTGATTGAGACAGCCTATAGAGAGGAGGTCAGAGACCTGGCAGTGTGGTGTCAGGACAACAACCTGTCTCTCAATGTGAGCCTGACAAAGGAGCTGATTGAGACAGCCTATAGAGAGGAGGTCAGAGACCTGGCAGTGTGGTGTCAGGACAACAACCTGTCTCTCAATGTGAGCCTGACAAAGGAGCTGATTGAGACAGCCTATAGAGAGGAGGTCAGAGACCTGGCAGTGTGGTGTCAGGACAACAACCTGTCTCTCAATGTGAGCCTGACAAAGGAGCTGATTGAGACAGCCTATAGAGAGGAGGTCAGAGACCTGGCAGTGTGGTGTCAGGACAACAACCTGTCTCTCAATGTGAGCCAGACAAAGGAGCTGATTGTGGACTATAGGAAAAGGAGAGGCCAAACAGGCCCCCATTAACACGACGGGACTGAAGTGGAGCGGGTCGAGACTTTCAAGTTCTTTGGTGTCCACATCACCAATGAACTATCATGGTTCAAACACACCAAGACAATTTTGAAGAGAGCACGACAACTCCTTTTCCCCCTCAGGAGACTGAAAAGATTTGGTATGGGTCCCCAGATCCTGAAAAGGTTCTACAGCTGTACCATCGAGAGCATCCTGACCAGTTGCATCACCGCTTGGTATGGCAACAGCTCAGCATCTGACTGTAGCTACAAAGGGTAGTGCCTATGGCCCAGTACATCACAGTACATCACAAGCTTCCTGACATCCATGACCTATATAATAGGCGGTGTCAGAGGAAGGCCCAAAAAATTGTCAAAGACTCCAGTCACCCAAGTCATAGACTGTTCTCTCTGCTAACGCACGGAAAGCGATACCGTAGTGCCAAGTCTAGGACCAAAAGGCTCCTTAACAGCTTCTACCCCCAAGCCATAAGACTGCTGAACACCTAATCAAATGGCCACCCAGACTATTTACATTGACCCCCCCCCCCCCCCCACACACACACACACACTTTTTGTTTTTACAATACTGCTACTCGCTGTTAATTCTCAATGCATAGTCACTTTACAAATTACCTTGACTCTTCTGTAGCCACGCACAGTGACTCGGTATCAGTACCCCCTGTACATAGCCTAGTTATGGTTATGAACATTTCTTGTGACATTTTAATTTTTTTATTTTAGAAAAATTTATTTAGTAAATACTTTTATTAACTCTATTTCTTGAACTGCATTGTTGGTTGTTGTATTCGATGCATGTGACAAATACATTTTGATTTGATTCGATTTGATTCAGAAGATAGCCATAGTTGGTAAAAGACCAAGTCCATATTATGGCAAGATCAAATAAGCAAAAAGGAATGACAGTCCATCATAACTTCTAAAACATGAAGATCAGTCATTCCAGAAGATTTCAAGTGCAGTCGCAAAAAAACATCAAGAGCTGATGAAGGACCACAACAGGAAAGGAAGACCCATATTTACCTCCGCTGCAAGGACACCAATAAAAAGAAGAGACTTGGTTGGGTAAAGAAACACGAGCAATGGACATTAGACTGGTGGATATCTGACCTTTGGTCTGATGAGTCCAAATCTGAGATATGCGGTTCCAACCGCTGTGTGTCTTTGTGAGACGCAGAGCAGGTGAACGGATGATCTCCGCATCTGTGGTTCCCACCGTGAAGCATGGAGGAAAAGGTGTGATGGCGTGGGGGTGCTTTGCTGGTGACACTGTCAGTGATTTATTTTAGAATTCAAGGCACACTTAATCAACATGGCAACCACAGCATTCTGCAGTGATACGCCATCCCATCTGGTTTGTGCTTAGTGGGACTATCATTTGTTTTTCAACAGGACAATGACCCAACACACCTCCAGGCTGTGTAAGGGCAGATTGACCAAGAAGGAGAGTGATGGAGTGCTGCATCAGATGTCATGGCCTCTACAATCACCCAACCTCAACCCATTTGAGATGGTTTGGATGAGTTGGACCACAGAGTGAAGAAAAAGCAGCCAACAAGTGCTCAGCATATGTGGGAACTCCTTCAAGACTGTTGGAAAAGCATTCCAGGTGAATCTGGTTGAGAGAATGCCAAGGCATCAAGGCTAAGTATATTTTCATTTGTACACTTTTTTGGTTACTACATGATTCCATATGTGTTATTTCATAGTGTTGATGTCTTCACTATTATTCTACAATGTAGAAAATAGTAAGAATATAGAAAAACCTTTGGATGAGTAGGTGTTTCCAAACTTTGACTGGTACTGAATGTTGATTAAATTGGGTTGAGAGAATGCAAAGAGTGTGTAAAGCTGTCATCAAGGCAAAGTGTGGCTACTTTGAAGAATCTAAAATCTAAAATATATTTTGATTTGTTTAACACTTTTTTTGGTTACCACATGATTCCATATGTGTTATTTCATAGTGTTGATGTCTTCAATATTATTCTACAATGTAGAAAATAGTAAAAATGAAGAAAAACCCTTGAATGAGTAGGTGTGTCCAAACTTTGACTGGTACTGTATAGCTTTCTAGGTATTATTATAGTTATCGTCCTTGGAGTGGATGGCCCTGAAGTCAGTGATGTCATGTCTCTAAGCAGCACTTTCAGAATAGACCTATTAAGTCACACAGACACATAAGACTTCCGTGTTGATAATAATGAGACTGATAGTTAAGGTGCCATCTCTCCACCTCTCTGATAGATCATGGATTTGTCAGTACCTCAGCAGACAGGGATTAGCAGACGCCGGAACACACACATAGTGACAGCTTCTCATCAAACCTCACAAAATGAAAGTCCTAATTTTCAGGGGTCAGCAAGTCTCAAGAACCTTCAGGTTAAACATCTGGTGCTGTTACATGGAGAAGTGTTTTTCCCCTTTTGTATTGATAATAATGTGGCAGCACGTAGCCTAGTGGTTAGAGCATTGGGCCAGTAACCTGAAAGGTTGCTGCATCAAATTGACAAGGCAAGTTAACCCACTGTTCCCCGGTAGGCTGTCATTGTAAAATAAGATTGTGTTCTTAACCTACTTGCCTAGTTAAATAAAGGTTAAATAAATAAATAAATGATTTGACTCAGGAAGTTACTGTGGTACAATGCTCTATCGCTCTAATAGTACCTGGACCTGTCAGTGTGGAGTCGGCAGAAGAACACATCACACCGCAGTGCAAGGTACAAATACTGACAGCATCCCAGAATGAAACTCTGAAAACTTTTTAGGTTTAGCAATTCATTACGGAGAGTTATTTCTCTTGTCTTTCTCTTTGTCTGTCATGTCACTTCTCTCCCCTGAGCTACATAACGGTACAACTCAAGAGAGTCACATCATTCATTTGAAAGTGTGTTTTGATGCACTATTCCTTCTGTGTTTTTAGATGTTAGGTTAGAGGACTTGTTTTTAGATGTTAGGTTAGAGGACTTGTTTTTAAATGTTAGGTTAGAGGGCTTATTTTTAGATGTTAGGTTAGAGGACTTGTTTTTAGATGTCAGGTTAGAGGACTTGTTTTTAAATGTTAGGTTAGCGGACTTGTTTTTAAATGTTAGGTTAGAGGACTTGTTTTTAGATGTTAGGTTAGAGGACATGTTTTTAAATGTTAGGTTAGAGGACTTGTTTTTAAATGTTAGGTTAGAGGACTTGTTTTTTTTTGTAGACCAACATAGCGGCCCCCACCACACAAGACAACAAAAAGTGACACAAACTAAGAATATGAAAAGAAAAATGGAAAGGATGTGGGTGGAAGAAAACAAGTCTCTCCTGAGATGGGGAAACTACGTGGTCTGCCGGTCGAGCAGCTGCTAGCTCAAACCCCCGCAAAGCAACGTTCGTTTGAGCTTGGTAATAATTACAAAATGGAAAGCATGAAGTTTCACCGAAAGTCAATTTACCACCGACGACAACTTGCCATCCAGAAAACCAAAGCCACCCCAGCCACGACAGTAACTGAACAGTGCTGACAAAGACGACACCTTATCAAGCAACAACAAAAAATAGACCCCAATGCCCCAAGGCCGTGATTGGGGACACTGCCCTGTGTAGGGTGCCGTCTTTCGGATGGGACGTTAAACGGGTGTCCTGACTCTCTGAGGTCATTAAAGATCCCATGGCACTTATCGTAAGAGTAGGGGTGTTAACCCCGGTGTCCTGGCTAAATTCCCAATCTGGCCCTCAAACCATCACGGTCACTTACTAACCCCTAGTTTATAACTGGCTCATTCATCCCCCTCCTTTCCCCTGTAACTATTCCCCAGGTCGTTGCTGCAAATGAGAACGTGTTCTCTGTCAACTTACCTGGTTAAATAACAAAACATTTTTTTAAATAAAATAATAATAAATAATTAATAGATAAATAAAACAAATTATATATATGAAATACATATAACAGCCTCCTACTTTATAATTATTTTATTAAATGAATTCATTTCAAATGGATCTCTCTTGCCCGGAAATGTGTCACTCGTTCATGCCAAGGTTGTTTTTTCAGTCATCATGGAACTGATGTGGGTGCCTTATATTACGCTACAGTCATTTATGATTGCATTTCATATCTTGGCTAAAAGACAGCTCACAAAATGAGTTAATGTTATTTTTGCTATATTAAATACATGCTTAATCATGTGGACAAGTAAATAACATTTCTAAAATAATAATAATAGTTTAAAAAAGGTCTGTTGCTGTCACGCCCTGGTCTTAGTATTTTGTGTTTATATATTTATTTGGTCAGGCCAGGGTGTGACATGGGGTTATTTTGTGTTGTGTTGTGGTATTGGGGTTTTTAGTAGGTATTGGGATTGTGGCTGAGTAGGGGTGTCTAGCATAGTCTATGGCTGCCTGAGGCGGTTCTCAATCAGAGTCAGGTGATTCTCGTTGTCTCTGATTGGGGAACCATATTTAGGTAGCCTGGGTTTCACTGTGTGTTTGTGGGTGATTGTTCCTGTCTCAGTGTGTTTGTATTCACCAGATAGGCTGTATAGGTTTTCACGTTCAGTTTCTTGTTTTTGTATTTGTCGTGTTTATTCATTGATTAAACATGTATCGAACTAACCACGCTGCATTTTGGTCCGACTCTCCTTCAACGGAAGAAAGCCGTAACAGTAATATTGGACATGTTCTTGTCAATGCAAGTTAATAAATTGGTTATTGCCCCAATGGCTGTTGGGAAATGTGTTATTATATATTTACTGCGATTTTTATGGTACTTGTCAACAGATTTTGGAGAAGAGGCCATTGAGACTCCGGTGGAGCAAATTTGCTACTGTGTTGCATTCTACTGGACTTAAGACGCCAAAAATCCCCACTGTGGCAAAAAAAAATCTGCCATCTACTGTCAACAAGGCTGGCTCCCATTCCTGCAGACAGCACCCTTGGTAAGACATTTCAGCCAACGAACTGGTAATCTCATTCATTTTGCTTATCAAAGTATTCATACAATTGAAACTTGACTTTCTTCAAGAATTAGATCAATCATAAAGTATGCAGAGGAGCCGAAACCTTCTGCGACGTGTTCACCCCTTCTAGACTCTCCCATTGTCCACAGCAGTGTGTGAGAGGGGATTCAACGGTCAAGTCTGACTGGAGGTACACGTCTGTCAGCTGATACACGGAACTACCCGATGATGCTCACGCAGCTCTCACCCGCTGTCGACCAGTTTGACCCCGTGGAGGCCGTGAACCTGTGGCACCTAGAGGGGGATGGCAAGGATGAACCAACACAGGAGGACAATGTAATGGAGGAAGAAGAGGAGGAGGAGGAGGGTCTGGTGATCCTTTAAGTCTGAGCATGTTAGCGAGCGTGTGAATGTGTTTGTGATTGAAAAGCAAGGTGACTAGCTTGTTATTCGATAATCCGTTTGTTATTTTATCACCTAAGTGTTATTTGAGAATCAGTTTATTGTTATTTTACCACCTAAGTGTTATTTGAGAATCAGTTTATTGTTATTTTACCACCTAAGTGTTATTCGTCAATTCGTTTATTGTTATTGACGTAATGTTTGCCTGTACTGTGATTAAAGTGATACATCAGAAACAATGAACACATGTTTTGATAAACACTTTTGAAGCGCATCCTATTTTCATGAATGTAAATTTATTCATTCATTATTAATGTTGACAGCCAAACTTGTTAAGCTGTTTTGTTACTGACTAATTTAAACACAGTAAAACAGACCTGGAACATTGCTCTCGGTACGAGTGCAAAGAACGAGTATTTACACGATCAAAGAAAATGAGATTTGACAACGTGTTTGTGTGCCTTTCTCTGACTCTGACATAATCTCCATGTGTTTACCATTTGAAAGCAAATACATACTGTAGCTCTATATGGTATAGGTCTATATGGTATAGCTCTATATGGTATAGCTCTATATAGCATAGGTCTATATAGCATAGGTCTATATAGCATAGGTCTATATAGCATAGGTCTATATAGCATAGGTCTATATAGCATAGGTCTATATAGTATAAGTCTATATAGTATAAGTCTATATAGTATAAGTCTATATAGTATAAGTCTATATAGTATAAATCTATATAGTATAAGTCTATATAGTATAAGTCTATATAGTATAAGTCTATATAGTATAAGTCTATATAGTATAAGTCCATATAGTATAAGTCGTGCCTTCCTGTGTCGTGACTCTGTGCTACCCTAAAGAACCTCCTATCCTCTTTTGTCTCTCCTGAACTGAGAAAAAGAAATGAATCCCTGCAGGCCTGGTGGGGGCTAGCGCTGTCCAGTAAAATCACATCTCCTGACATGACACAGATCCTGGGAGCCAGATCGAAGGTGTGACAGGCCAATTAGCGGTATGTGGTGTGGGAGGGCCAACGTGTCTGAAGGCATCTCCGGTGGGAGACCCTGGCTGGAGGACACACACGCGCACGCACGCACACACACACACACACACACTCAGAAAGCACACACACACATGCACATGCAAGCACACATACAGAACGTGGAATATAAACACACACGCAAACACACTCACAACTGCCACACACACCAGAGGCCCTGTACGCACGCACGCACACACATACACACACACACACACAGAATGTACACACACACACACACACACACAGAATGCACACACACACACACACACACACCCCTGACAGAGAGAATGTTTCCAACCCTAATGACCAGCTCCAATAGGCTGACATGTAATTACAACAGAAAACTTATCTGACACCTGTTGTGCATCAGGCTGCCAAACCCTCCTGTCGTTATCAAGGATATCTTCATATGGAGAATAAGCCAAAACAAGTCTATAGGAGAAAGCCAAACTCAAATAAGTTTATATGTTAACGTCTCCGAAAGTGACAGATGATTTGCCAGTCATTTTGGGAGGGGGGGGGGGCAAAGGAAATGACTGTCAAATATATAATGTGACTGAAGCTTTGAAGTTGTACAGACCTCCTCAGACAGACTCCATTTTCCTCTCTCTCCATCTCTCTCATTCTCTCTCTGGAGAGAAGCACCTGACCAATACTTGTATTATCATTATAGTTTTTCTTTTAAATCTGTAATACTACTAGCCAATTAGCAAATTTATAAAGTTGTCTTTAGCTAGTCAAGATATGTTCCCAATCTCCCAACCTCGTAACCTAGCTAACAAAAAACCCATTTCGGGCTATCAAGTTAAGGGTAGCTAGCTTGTCTAACTATCATAGCTGGCTTGTCTGCAGGCAGGGTTGGGTAGACTTTAGAAAAGCAAGCAATATCTAAATGTAATGACTAAGACTCGCATTCTTTTCAGTCCTTTACCCATATTTTAGAAGAGATGAAGAGAATCATGGGTAGTTTCTTTAAATAGAACCCCCAGCCAGGAGGATACAGACTGCTCAAGAGGTGTGCTTAGACATGCAGAATAAAATACATATGTTGGTTATGGCTCTAGATTGCAGGAAAATGCTGATTCAGGTGTTTGAAAAATAAAACTAAAATACCCTGCCAAAGTCTTGGCAAGACTGTTGTTATCGATGAGGATATGTTCATTGAGAAAAGACACTCAAACATTTGACGGTCATTTGGAATAAATAGATGATGAGCTAGTTGTTGTTATTGTTGTTGACATCCTGTGATTCACCAAATGCCAGATGCCCACCTGAATTTAACACTCTCTAAATAAGACTGATTTGCATATAAGAACCCCACAAATGGGAAGAATCGACGGCTCAACGAAGATACAATTGTTTAAGAACAAACAAATCAGCGAGACGTCTTCTGAGCGTTTATTCTCGTGATTTAGAAAACTGATTTATCTGGCAAGAACGTAGGCAGGTTTTTAGTTTACATGCAAACCTCCTCAGAGCCTGTTCATATTTGGTTTGAATGAATAAAACAGATGATTGTCTAGATTGCTTATTTGTGGCCGTGTGGGAGCACATCGCCAGTGGGAGTGGTTTAGGTGCTTTAGTGCGTCTCTCCCATTAGTGACCCATAATTCAGGGAGGATGAAAAGTGCAAATGCGCACGCACGTACAAGCACACGCACGCACGTACAAGCACACACACGCACGTACAAGCACACGCACGCACGTACAAGCACACGCACGCACGTACAAGCACACGCACGCACGTACAAGCACACGCACGCACGTACAAGCACACGCACGCACATACATGCACACGCACGCACGTACAAGCACACGCACGCCGCACGTACAAGCACACGCACGCCGCACGTACAAGCACACGCACGCACGTACATGCACACGCACGCACGTACAAGCACGCGCACGCACGTACAAGCACACGCACGCCGCACGTACAAGCACACGTACGCACGTACAAGCACACGCACGCACGTACAAGCACACATACGCACGTACAAGCGCACACACGCACGTACAAGCACACGCACGCACGTACAAGCACACGCACGCACATACATGCACACGCACGCACGTACAAGCACACGCACGCCGCACGTACAAGCACACGCACGCACGTACAAGCACACGCACGCACGTACATGCACACGCACGCACGTACAAGCACACGCTCGCACGTACAAGCACACACACGCACATACAAGCACACACACACACAGACACACACAGAGGCTATTTAATCACCTGTGCAACACAGAGCAATCACTGACAATAGCTGCTGCCAATTTAGAAAGGGGGGTATCTTTTTTGTTTTTGTTTTTGAAGCCATTATATAAAATTATTCTCTTCACAGAACAACAGGTGGTGATGCAGTAATACTACCCAGAACAACAGGTGGTGATGCAGTAATACTACCCAGAACAACAGGTGGTGATGCAGTAATACTACCCAGAACAACAGGTGATGCAGTAATACTACCCAGAACAACAGGTGGTGATGCAGTAATACTACCCAGAACAACAGGTGGTGATGCAGTAATACTACCCAGAACAACAGGTGGTGATGCAGTAATACTACCAAGAACAACAGGTGGTGATGCAGTAATACTACCAAGAACAACAGGTGGTGATGCAGTAATACTACCCAGAACAACAGGTGGTGATGCAGTAATACTACCCAGAACAACAGGTGGTGATGCAGTAATACTACCCAGAACAACAGGTGGTGATGCAGTAATACTACCCAGAACAACAGGTGATGCAGTAATACTACCCAGAACAACAGGTGGTTATGCAGTAATACTACCCAGAACAACAGGTGATGCAGTAATACTACCCAGAACAACAGGTGGTGATGCAGTAATACTACCCAGAACAACAGGTGGTGATGCAGTTATACTACCCAGAACAACAGGTGGTGATGCAGTAATACTACCCAGAACAACAGGTGATGCAGTAATACTACCCAGAACAACAGGTGGTGATGCAGTAATACTACCCAGAACAACAGGTGGTGATGCAGTAATACTACCCAGAACAACAGGTGATGATGCAGTAATACTGCCCAGAACAACAGGTGGTGATGCAGTAATACTACCCAGAACAACAGGTGGTGATGCAGTAATACTACCCAGAACAACAGGTGTTGATGCAGTAATACTACCCAGAACAACAGGTGGTGATGCAGTAATACTACCCAGAACAACAGGTGGTGATGCAGTAATACTACCCAGAGAATGATCCAGAGAATGACATGAGTTGATGCTGTACATCAGAGTCAATGTTCAGGCAGCATCACACCTCACAGTCAGTCATTTCAAACATAGAAACTGCTCCAAAGTGACCGGCCGGAACATAGATAGAGAGAGACAAGAGAGTGATGTGTTCGTCATGGACTGACTAAGCCTGAGAGGCCGAACGCACATGCACACACACACACACACACACACACACACACACACACACACACACACACACGCACACACGCACACACACGCACACACGCACACACACACACACACCTATGTCCCTGCCAAGTAATGCTGACCAACATGTCCTTCAAGTGGAAGAACAAGAACAAGACAACCTGTCAATCAACATTACCCATCCTGATCCTGTAGAGGGATGAACCCACCCTGATCCTGCAGAGAGATAAACCATCCTGATCCTGCAGAGGGATGAACCCACCCTGATACTGCAGAGGGATAAACCATCCTGATCCTGCAGAGGGATGAACCCACCCTGATCCTGCAGAGGGATAAACCATCCTGATCCTGCAGAGGGATGAACCCACCCTGATCCTGCAGAGGGATAAACCATCCTGAATCTGCAGAGGGATGAACCCACCCTGATCCTGCAGAGGGATGAACCCACCCTGATCCTGCAGAGAGATGAACCCACCCTGATCCTGCAGAGGGATGAACCCACCCTGTTCCTGATGTGGGGGGAGGATGGAGGCAACTTGACTCACCACAATACATGCCTTCCTGTAATTAACAGGTCAGAGGCCAGCGGGCAGGGGATAGAGGTTGACTTTTGACAGATCCCAGCTTTACTTTCTGCACACTATATGAATAGCTTATTGACATATTTCTATTCGTTTTCATGGACTTGAGTACTACACTTATGCCTTTTCAATGATATGACATCCATATATAAATTAATGTTGTCTTTCCCTGGTCAGGAAACACTCCCAGTCCTCAATACAGTACAAGTATTTAATCAAAGAGTTTTATACACTCTGAGCATATCGTTTTCTGTACAGCTTTTCAGGATACAGTAGAAATGCATTTATTTGAATAATACACTCTACGGTATTATAACGCAATCATCCTAACGGAACCATGGATTTACAATGACAAGATGAGAGAGGAGAGGTGAAGAGAAGAGAAGAGAAGAGAAGAGGAGAGGAGAGGAGAGGAGAGGAAAGAGGAGAAGAGGAGAGGAGAGGAGTTGAGAGTAAAGGAA